>NW_007242350.1:557529-572090 GCF_000164805.1 Carlito syrichta | reverse complement strand
TATATATATAAAGGAAAGGCAGGGACATGGTAAACAAGTTCAGAGTGGTGATTTTTTAAAACGGCAAGGATTCAGAAAAAGGAGCACAAATTTCAGAGGAATATAATGCTTTATTTTACAATTGTGTGATACATACATAAGCATTCCTTGGGTAATAATTATTTGTATATTCCTAGTATTTTATAAGTATTTTTAGAATCTACTCAATATTTTATAAAAAAGCAAAAGCAATAATATAAAGTGAATGGCTTTATTAATATTCACGTATTTAACACTATTGACTTTGAAGGTAATGTTGTGTAAAACCAGCACAGAACTAGAAATAACTTAATATTGCACCTGTATCAAGTCAAGCATAGAAAAGCATTTACCCAAAATCTCTGATGATGGTCTCTACTTGGGTCTGTCACAGAGTTCTACTTCTTTACCTCAACTCAGTAAATGACCAACTGGGGCCCAAACACTGCATGAAAAAGTCCACAATGTGATTAAATGTTTATTAGCTTATAAGTTAATCTGACAAACATTTATTGAGCACCTCTTACATGGAAGGCAATATGCCTAGAGCTGTGTAATATACAAAAGTACAGAAGATACTCAGATCTCCACATCACTTGGAATTTCTAAATCACCTCCTAATTTTTCTCAGTCTTTCTAAAAATTTATTCTCAAGCCATCTTCTTGTAGCTGACAGACCTGTATTTCTACTGTACAGAAGTTAACAAAGTGCCTAATTTATGATAAAAGCTCTAAGTGAATTTATCTCACTACTGTACTTGCAAGCCTCTGATGGTTCCCATCCCGTTCAGAGCCCTTGAATTTAATTGCCTCCCAGGGCCAGTCTGATCATTTAGTTGATGAGAGAAGTTTGTCAAGGGGAAAAAATAGATGAGGAAGAGACACCCCAGATGAAGGTAGCAGCCCTGTTCCACCCAAGTATTGCCTCACAGGAACGAAGACTCAGTGTTTCTTTTTCTTAAGAAAAGCATGATTCCAGAATTTTTATTAAAATCACCTAACTTTTAAAATGATGTCAATCAATTCATTTTCAAAAACACCTGCTGACCTACAAAATGAAGCACAAACTCCTTGACATATCGTGCAGGGCTCTTCAAATTCTGTTCTCAAACTAATTTCCTGAAGCCTCTCTCCACACTATGTTCTGCGTTCACCCTTCCTGAGCATACCATATTCTTTGACAGTTCCAAGATGGGTGCACATTTAGACTGTGGGTCAATTCTTGTCCAAGTCTACTCACCTCCAAGGACTGTACTCAAAACCACCTCCACTCGGAAGTCTTCCTTAACACCCCCAGGACAACGTCAGCCAGGGTTTACTATATCTGTCGCCTTTTCTTTGTTCATATACATACAGGCTGTCCCTGACTTTCATATTTTCAGCTTCTGAACAGCCAACACTTTCATGCATTATACATCGACACTCCAAAGTGCCTTTTGTATGCCAAATCCAGACTTTCATACATCAGCAGATCAACGAACATTTTGCACTAATGTGTGGTGGCACCGCCTGACAGCCAAGAGTTCTGTTTGGGCAGTCATGCCATCTTTGTCTGTAAGAGCAGGCTTTATATAATTATTTGAATATTTTTTGCTCTTTGCCCTTATAATTTTGCCAAAATGAGTGGAAAATGAACACTGAAAATGCCAATAATAGTGATAAAAATCATAGGTCTCATAAGCTTAATATAGTTGAAACAAAGATGAAATCATTAGGCATTCCCATCAGGGCACATCTTTAACCCCAATAAGGTTCTTATTAGATTTAAACCCAGTCAACTATGGCTCAATTATGAAGGGAAAAAATAAGATTAAAGACCCTGTATAAAACACTGGAAATACATTTGTTGAAGATAGTGTGTAAATGGCAAGGTATAATTAGAGATTATATCATATATTTTAGCTCTCAAGAGAAAAAGAAAACATGTAAGTCTACTTTTTTCTTGTTTTAACATTACAACTCTATTATATGGTTAAAGGATGCATTATGTATAAATCAACAGTTATTTGGTGAGCTCTTTCCCTGGAAATCATAGGGCTTTTTCCTACATCCTTAATCTTTGGGTACACTTGATCTATTTGTGCTCTTGTTTGTTCATTCACTTACACACCATCCAGGAATGCTAAGAAATCCAGCCTTCCTCATTCTCTACTTGTTAGTCACCGATTCCAAGGTAGGTGATCAAGTTAGAGCAAACATAACACATATCTTGTGAAATACACACAACCTTAGGTTTTGAGGAGTGAGGAAAAGAGGTTTAATAATTTCTGGGCATCTAACTATATGTCAGGTAATGCGTATACGTCACCTTATTTATTCTCGTAAAAACTTGTTCTTGTGCAAGAATCACTGACACATGAAGAAAATGAACTCAGAAAGTATAATAACTTACCCAAATTTCCCCCTCCACACACACACAGGTAGCCAAGTTATAATTTAAAAACAAGTGTTTCTGAATTCAAAATGTATCCACTTTCAGAAATATGATGCCTCTGGTGTGTTCAGTGTTACAAATACTGGTCAGGGCTATTATCAAATGATCAAAAGATATGTACTCTGTCAGTCCATCTTCAAACCTAGCCCTCTGTCTATGATGTTTTACTCTTCTTTTTCAGAGAAGTTCTAATGCAGTCATTACTCAAATGGTTCATTTCAATAAAACCTACAAAGAAGCATTTTGTTCCTTACCCAAAAAGCACGAGTTTTAAAAATAAATATTAGATGTTTTACACAGCTCAGTTAGAGCCAAAGCTTTCTGAAATGAATTCCTTCTGTTTATCTCAAAAATAAACTTCTCCTGTGTACAGAAAAATATTTTGAAATTTCAATAGAGCAATATGCATTCATGAAAGTAATGCATACTGTATATACAATATAAGGAAAATCAAACGTAAATTTTCTGCTCCTAGTGATATAGCCTGTAGTGCCATGGGGTCACAACAATGTCAAATTGTTTGCATTCTATAAATTTATGCTCAAAATATAAATTAATAATTAGGTTTGCCTCTTGTGAATGTCTTACCTCATCTCAATTTCTTTTTCTCCTTAAGGCATTGCAAGTGATGCCTACAAATCTAATGAATCAGTGAGTCTTAAAGGTATCCGATATCTATCTGTTGAAGCCCATTTGTTTGTTTTTCTTGGTTTCTCTGTGACATTTAATATGTGAATGGTCCTGCTTTATTCCTAGTATGTACTCTGTCTGTTCTGAAATGGACAACTCCCAGAGAACATAAAGCCTCTGCACTCTGGCTGAAATCATTTACACATCCATCTATTTCTACTTCTGCCAGTTGGATTCCTATTGCAGCAATTAATGATTCCCCCACCCCAGATATTCAAGGATCCCTTTTACCTGCTGCTGTGGGTGCTACTGCTAGTAGGTTATATTTCAGCCTCTCCAGGTAGATAATCCCACAGAGTCTGTTAATCACCTCACTGGAGGTAGCTGAGAGAAACATCCTTCACACTGGGTGACCTTGAGCCAATGAGTAACTCATGCAGGATACAAAAACCCCACCTCCTCAAAGCTGGACAGATTATGTGATGCAATTTATGCTCCAGTGCTTCTCTGCAGGATCAGGCTGAAGTTAGACACCTGAAATCGAGTCTTTGCTTAACTTTCTTCTCTTCCTTATCCTCTTTACTCAAGCATGTGTAGATTTCTCCTGATCATCTACAGCCTGCCTTAGTCCACTTTGTGCTACTATAACAGATGATCACAGACTGGGTAATGTATAAAGAATATAAATTTATTTTCTCACAGTTCTAGAGACTGGAAAGTCCAATCAAGACACTGGCAAGATTGACATCTGGTAAGAGCCCAGTCTCTGCTTCCAAGGTGGCACCTTGAACGATGCATCCTCCAGAGGGGAGGAACACTGTTTTTCACATGACAGGAGAGGAGAAGAGAGCCGAGAGAGCAGCAAAAGAGGGTTGAACTCATCCTTTTATTATGACATTAATACCCCCCGTGAGGGAAAAGTCCTCACATCCTGATCACCTCATAAAGGTCTCACCTTCTATTACTGTTACAATGGCAATTAAATTTCAGCATGAGTTTAGAGAAAACCAACGTTTAAACCACAGCACTGTCTTTCCTTATTTTAGTCATTGTCTTAGTTGAGGCTCTACTTTGAGAGAAACTAATATAAGAAAATGCCTAAAACCAAAACAGAGAGTATGTGGAACTTTTTCTCCCTGGATTCAGTGGTCATAACCCACTTTATTTTGTGTGTGACTCTAAAATTCTGAATTGTGGGCTGTTCCTTCTAAAATTTGCTACTTGTCTGCTCTATCCAGCTGGAGCTAAAACTAGATATTCATTCCAGCCTGGTAATTTCAGAATCATTGCCTGTCCACCCCTTCATGTCTTGGCCATGCTTTCAGTCTCCATGTTGTTCTCTTGGAGTAGAAGAAAACCTGGTGCTTCTTCAAGGGTGAAGATTCAGGGCCTTAAGATATGTGAACCTACAAGTACTATGGATCTACCAGCAACTGAAGGGGTCATTTTTCATGAAAAGAAGGCTCAGGACCAAAGAGACAAACTCAATAAGTCAACTCCAAAAAAAGGTAAGAAAAACCAAAGCAAAGAGTTTATGATGTGACCAAGAGATGGATCATGGATGATTAGGAGGAGAACTCAAGGCTAAGCTTGGTTTAAGGAAGCACTGACATGTAGTACAAACACCCATGGCCTTGGTTTAAGTAATGACCTTTCACTGAGCCATTTTTTAACCTAACTAAAGGTGGAAGCCCTATTCACCTTCTTGAAGATCAGTTCTGACTCCCAGAATGTGCTTTTGAAAACTATTCCCTACTTACCCATTCTTCTGTCATTAACCTGAAAACCCGTGACCAGTGTCCCCTCACACTAGCTCCTATAGTTAATACCCACATAGGCTACTTTTCCTGAGTTCCTGACCTCTTCCATGCAAATACAGCCATACAAAGACTGAGTTCCTTGTAGTCTTGTGTGCCCCAAACTATTCTAAACCATTCCACTCTATTATAACCAAAAAGTATTCTGGTACCTTGTAACATTATGCGTAACATTTAAATTTAATTTACATTACATTTAATCATTAAAGCTATATATGATTTCTTTTTTTTTTTTTTGAGTTGGAGTCTCACTCTGTCACCCAGACTGGAGTGCAGTGGCCGCTCCCAGTCATCGCAGCCTCGGCCTGCTGGGCTCTGGCGATCCTTCTGCCTCAGCCTTCCAAGTAGCTGGAACTACAGGCGCATGCTATCATGCCCGGCTATTTTTTTTGATTTATTATAGAAATGAGGTCTTGCCAAGTTGCCCAAGCAGGTCTCGAACCCGCGGGCTCAGGCAAGCCACTCACCTCAGCCTCCCAAAGGCGCGGGATTACAGGCTGAGCCACCGAGCACAGCTCAATTTCTTTTCTTAAATTGTATTTTAAAGACATGGGGTACAATTCGGAATTAGGCACATAAGTATGTATGATTTCTAATTATACAAGGATGAGCCCCCAAAATGGTATTATCTGTTGGAGGGCAGGCCCCTTGTAGTGTACTTGGAATTTGTTCTTCTGGATCAAACAGTTAACCAAAGTTTTTATCTGAAAGCTTTGAGAAGGTTGCATCATGATTGGTGGAAGAAGCATCCCAAGTTGTGGCAAGTCTTCCACCATGACAAGCACCTGCCCACACTGTTGAGTGTTCTACAGTTTTTGACCAAAATCAGCATGAGCTCGGGCCCCACCCTTCCTATTCACTCAATCTCACCCCAAGGAACTTCTTTTTGTATTTCCCCAGATGAAAAAAGTCCTCAAAGGGAAACATTTCATCAATGTGAAAGAGGTAAAACAAAAAATGGCAGAAGCACTAAAGCCATCAAAATTCATGAGTTCAAAAACTGTTTGAGCAAAGGAATAAGTGTTTCGATAGGTATTTTACATCAAACGAAGAGTACTTTGAAGGTGACTGAAGTTCAAACATGTAAAAATACACAACTTTTAATAAATAAATTCCTTTTTTGGCAGGGTCCCACTGTATCTGCTTCCATCTTTCCAACTGAATAAAAGTCTCCTAATAGTCCCCTTTAAATCCTAGCATTTTTGCCAGAGTATATCTTTCCTAATTTTTTAAAATGAATACATTGCAATGCATTTATTTAGCAAGGAATTATTGTATACATACTCTGCACTGGGACCTTTTCTACCCACTATTGTAGCTGTATCCCTTTTACTGATATCAATAAGATGTCTTCTCATGGCATTTTACATCATATTGAGCAAAAATGATCAATAAAAAAAGCACATAGTAGCTAAGGTATACAAAGAAAATAAAAGAGGAGGTTGTGATAGGAATAACTACTGTGGGAAAAGGGCTCCTTCTATTAGAGTGGTTAGAGGAGGTTGTCTCAAGAAGTGATACTTTCACTTACAAATGGAGGACAGGAAGGAGGAAGGGTATACCAGCAGGAAGCACCCGCAAGTTCCTGAGGTAGGAAACAGAAATAGACCTGTTAAAGAAACAGACAGAAGGGGAGTGATGAGACAAGTTCTACCAAATGCAACCTCAGAGGAAGGCACAAGCAGGTCAGGATGAGTCACTAGGCATCGAAGAGTCAGCCACGTGTAGAGGAACCAGCTGCATCATTTGCAAGATTCAGCGCAAAATAGAAATGTGAAGCCCCTTTGTTTAGAAAAACTTGGGAAAATGCAATTAAAATCACTAAAATATAGCCCATTTTACTCTCTTTCTCAATCTTACTTTGAACCTGCCTTTTGTTTGTTTGTTTGTTTTGTTTTCTATTTAATATCTTACTCCCTAGAGCACAGGGATACTTGCTAAGCAAGCAGTACACAGGAACTGCCAGTATCATGCCTCATCTCAGAACATAGGGGGCTGCAAGTGCCTAGCTCCTCAACTTCTCACATCGCTGGTCCCCTCAGGGACTGAGATTATATAAATTCTGTTACTCAGAAAAACTGTTAAGGTCAGACATGGTGGCTCACATTTGTAATCCCAGCACTTTGGGAGGCTTTAAGCAAGAGGATCACTTGAGCACAGAAATTTGAGACCAGCCTGGGCAATATAGTAAGACCCTATCTCTAGAAAAAATAAAAGGTAAAAAAAAAAAAAAGGCTGGGCTCAGTGGCTCAGCCTGTCATCCCAGCACTTTGGGAGGCCAAGGCAAATGAATTGCCTGAGCCTGTAGGTTCGGGACCAGCCCGGGCAACTTGGCGAGACCTTGTCTCTACAATAAAAATAAATAAATAAATAAATAATTAGCTGGGCATGGTAGTACACACCTGTAGTTCCAGCTACTTGGAAGGCTGAGATGGATGGTGGCCATAAGTTTGCCACTGAACTCCAGCCTGGGTGACAGAGTGAGACTCCAAATCAAAAAAAAAAAAAAAAAAAAGACTGATCATAATTTTCAATGAAAACATTAGGTTGTAGTAAAGGCAATGTTTTGACTAGGCAAACACAAAATAAAAGTACTTGAAGCATAATTAACAAAGTATAATGAACCTAAAATGATAATATAATATATCCTTCTGCTTCAAGATAACACTGCATCAATCCTAAGTTGAAAGATAGTCAAGAGAGAGCTGATGAACCTCCTCTTGTTCTTTTTTTTTTTCCTTTTTGCCAAATTCCTAGTTAAATTCCAAGATGTCTGTCTAAACCAAAATTTCCTCATTCGACATTTATTGCATACCCCCTCTGTGCCAAGCACATACCTGGATATGTTAACGCCAAAACTTAAATGCAAACCATGGCATAACAAAAATTAATCTTTGTATACAGTACAGTCTTCTTACAATTAAAGTTTCACATTCCCCATGAAACAGGACTTCGAAATCTCCATTTTTTTCATGTCCCAAGCACTGCTTCATCTTGACACTCCAAATCCTAAGACAGAAGTAATAGTATTCCACATTAGCAGATGAGGTTAACACACCCAGAGCTCTTAGGGAATTGTTGGAGTTGTACAGTAGAAGACTGAACCTTCAACTCTGGGTTGTCTCACTGTAAAGACTCAGTACCAATAGGGTGGTCTTCTCATCATCCCCTTCAGTGAATTACCATGTCTCAGATTCTCACGTTCACAAAGTACAGAAGGGAGTAATCAACAATTCAACAATTCTGAAATACCCACTTCCAAATTAAAGTGCCCATCTTGTCTGTATTTAGTTAGTTTTAAAAGAGCTATACTTCAAATTGCTTGAAATGCCTACGAGAAATGTTTAGTGTGATGTTAGTAAACAGCAACACTTGCATGTAGTATTGGCTATAAATATGAACCATAAATGCCTCACTGAATTATGCAAAATCAAGCATGGAATTAGGTTATTCAAAGAGATGTCTGGGACTTAATATTATTTACTACCTTATTTGCAAGGATCAGATCTTCCCCAAACTGTTGTTAACCGTGTGTTTCAAGAGGTCTATAGACAAAGGCATCAAAAGCCTCATGGCATTCCCCAGGATCTACTGATTAACCCAGTAGGATATTAATTATGAACATATCTGCCGTTCTTACTTTTTTGTTCTTTTTCTTAAATAGGAGTGGAGGAATTCAAACCTGTGTGTATGATTAGCTGTAGCCAGCAGAGTATGATGAGCTAGATTTAGATACATTTATGAAGCATCAGATAAAATGAAACAGTTTACTAGAAAACAGATCTTGTACTGGAGATTGGAATGCCAAAAGCAGGAGAAAGTTGTTTTTAAAAAAGCTTAACCTTAAATGAAACAGCATATGAGGTGGGTGAATGTGAAGAATATATAGCTTCATTGTTTCTCAAGAACAAAAAGTATTTATAGTTCCTCCGCTTTGTGACTCATATCTGTGCTGTAAAATATTTGGGGTATTACTCATAATTACAAAAAAGGCATCAAATAGAATAAACTGATGTTAGGGCAAAGGACAAGGTGAATAAATTGGCATTTTACTCGTGACAATTTCATTTATAAGAAGTTGGACAATTTCTCTATTTTCTGGCTGTGTTCTTTCTCTGCAAAAATGCCTATACTGCATATTTAAAATAAGTGATAATTCATGTGACTCAAATCTAAAACTATCAAAACAGGCAAAGTGGAAACATGGCATAAGGAGTGCAAGAAGTGTAGCACACTGTAATAAATCCCCCTTACAGTTATTGAACAGTAAATATGTAAGTTTGTGATTATTATGATGTATTCTTTGAAGAGCAGAGAGATTGCTCAAAGGACATTTTGTTTAAGCATTTTTTTCTCTTTTCAGCTATGACCACAGAAAAGAAACAGACATAACAACAAAACAGAGAAAGTACTGATAATAGGTAAGCCTGGGATGATATAAATCCTCTAATTCAAAAAGGTTTTTTTCTTTTTCTTTTTTTTGCAGGTAAGACTAAGTGATTCTAAGCAACAAGTTATTAGTAAGAAACAATTAATTTTTATCAGCTTTTTGTGGTTCTTTTCAGTAAGCAGCACACTCTATGCTGAAGTTAACCCTTCACATCGATAGTAATTCTTCTTAAAGAAAATGCTGATTAATAGAGTTGTTCCAAATCATTTCAA
The DNA here is from genome assembly GCF_000164805.1 of Carlito syrichta. NCBI lineage: Eukaryota > Metazoa > Chordata > Mammalia > Primates > Tarsiidae > Carlito > Carlito syrichta. The sequence goes on along the minus strand of NW_007242350.1, from coordinate 562,529 downwards.
GAATGGGGGGAAGGGGGACATGTCAAAATGTTTCTAATTTTCTGGGAATACAATTTTAATATTGCTTCTCATGAAAACTATAGAATTATTTTTGCTTTGTTACTTGTTTTTGTCTATAATCACTATTGCATTTGATTAATTCTATTTTTAGTATGTTACCATACAGTTATTCATCCTCCAGAAAGATGATGCTGTTTGGCCAAATTCTTAAACTTCTTATTTATTCTAAAGGACAAGCTTATATTAACCTACTGAAGAAGTTACTCTTTTATGGAATAGTTAGGAATAGTTCATTCAGAAATATTATTAGGTAGCTGTTATGGGCTTAGAATTGTGTTAAGGATGCATATCACATATCTAAATCAAAATACATAAAACAAGTAAAACTGGTTCCCTTCAAGATAGTGAACTATCAACAGATAGTGGCTTTATCTCCCAAGTCAACCCTGAGTATTCCAAGAGATCTGAAGGAGGTGCACTGCCTGCCAATCTATCTAAAAAATGGTTGACCAATTCTGGAGTAATCAAAAGTAAGTGGTTCTGGAATAAGTCTGTATGTGTTGGGAGGTGGGGTTCTCAACCTTGACATTCTTGATATTTGGGAACAGTTAATTCTTCATTGTATGGGGCTACCTTGTGCATTATAGGATATTTAGCAATGTCCCTGTCCTTTATCCACTAAATGCCAGTAGCCCTAGCACCACCCATCCTCTCCTCCACCCCCTTTTTGGAAATAAAAAATGACTTTGATAATCCTCTAGGCAGGGTATTGAGAACTAGGGATGTAGATTATTTCAATGTTTCTATCACTAACCTCATTGTCTCTTCTAAAATCTTTATCAGGACAAACATTCTGCTTTTAATTTATATGGTAAACATTCTGAATTATTAAGGTGATTCATTGCAATGATCAAATTAAGGATATATTCTTTTAATTCAAACCTAATATCCCGACAGCCACCATAAAACTAAGAGAGAAAAGGTATCAAGAGCAAAGACATTTAGCAGATTAAAGGACAATGTCTAAAAAAGATGTTGGGGTAGGCTTCTGGAATATGAAACTGACTGGAAGTATATAGATTTGAAACTTATTAAGTTTTTAAGTGACTTGTTGAAAAATTATCTATCTGCTCCAGACTTAAAACAACTCTTTGGACCCTAACCTTCCAAGAGCAGAAAGTGAGCTAAACACACAAAAAAACAAAAAACATCACCATAGTTAAAAAGGGACCTTTGCTCAAATCCACTTCACATGGGACTACTGAAAACAATGGACAGAGAAATAAAGCATCAATACCTTATTAAGGAAACTCACACCCACTCCCTGCCCACCTTCTCATCCCCTCATGATGGGGGCTTTTATCTTATCTTTGCAATGGGATTTCAGATTCGCCATGAACGAAGGACAGTGGACTGTTTTCAATTCTTCCATTTCCTGATTAAAGTCTTCCATTGTTGTGTTTGGGGTGAAGGTAGATACAATTTGTCTTTCAAGTCATAGGATGCTGGAAAAAATAAATTAGTTGAATCTAATTCAGAGGCTTTTATGAGTTCAGAATTCCTGGACTTTAAGTTGGACTCGGTGCCTGAACAAATTTTAGATTATATCCCTGGGGGAGGGTTTAGTTTATTCTATAAGTGGGATAAAAGAAAAAAGGAGATGTCTTGTAGCTAGAAGGTGGCACTGTGGCAAAAACATTTAGTTATCAAATGTCCACATGATCCTCCATATTTCCCAGCCTCTTTTATAGTTAGATTAGAACTACATGACAAGGTCTTCCCTCCATGACTAGAGCTGTGAACAGAAGTGAAAAGGATCACTTCCAGGTTGAGGCAGTTTAGAGTACAATGACTCCTCTAAAACTCTCTTTTTTCCTTCTAATTACCCCCTTGGGAGCTATATGTGAAATGGCAGAGGAACAAAATGGAATGAATTATGATATCTGGGTCACTGCTTGGAGATGGATCCTTGCTGCCTTTCACCAGCCTTTGTTGTGTTAAGCCACTGAGATGACAGGGTATATTTGTTACTGCAGCATGGACTAGCCTATCCTTTCTGATTCAGTGCTCCAACTAAGAGTTATGCCATCATTACAACCACTGATGGAGCTTGAAAATATGCCACTGTCATAGAGCTTAGCTACAAACAGAGCTGACTGCTAATGAAAATATATCTAGAATTTCATACAGAAATCACTGTGTTGCAAAGACACAAAAAGAATGAACCTGAAATAAAGATTTCAGAAGATTGCTGCAATTGATTTGCTTTCAGAAAAGTGATAAAGTATGTTGCCTCCTGATTCTATATTCATATAGCAGCTGTAAAGTACATTCAGTTATTTCCATGCTATTTTGAAATCACAAGCTCCTCCCATCTCTGAACATGCTGTCACATTTTCTGCAGCTGACCAAGAGCCACCTGGCCCCAGGCAGCCCTTATGTTGCTACTCCTTCTATACTTCAAGAAGTATACTTTAAGCATCATGGTCGTTTCCTGGTTTGATAGTAAACTTTGTTGCCAAATAAAATTTATATTTCTAAATTTTTGAAATCCCTTGCTCCATGCTACCTGTTCTCATAACCCACAAAATACTCAGTCTAATTATGTAATTTTTTTTTAAACTTCAAAGAACAAAATTCCTTTAGCATAATAGTGAATTAGCAAAATAATGCTTAGGCACAATTTAGTTGCAATTATATTTACATATGTTAACATATATATTTACATAGACTCGTGTGTATATATTCATCTATATTACCCCATAGAATTTTTTTTTTTTTCTAATTTGATCTCTGTTCAGAAAAAATATTTGCACATCAATTTTCTCCAGCTGCTTTCAGAATAGCTACCTATGGCTAGTTCACCATCTTTTCAAATTCAACAAGTTCAACGCCCATCTCTCCCTAAAAATCTAATATTCTAGTCATGTGAAGCAGTCATCTTTCTTTCATTCATTCATCTGCAAAACCTAGAATCATCCTTCAACTCTTCTCCTTCCATCCTACAAGCCATAGAATGCAAAGTGTTTTACAGTTTAGTTCATCAGTGACTCTAATCTAAATTCCTGTTCTCCATTACTATTGCCTCTATATGAATCAGCCCCTGATCTCTGGTTGCTTAGACTCTCCTAAGAGTTTCTGAATTTATCTGCCTGTGAACAGTCTTTCCTTAATGCATTCTTCGCAACTCTACCAGATCATATTCTTAATCAGAACACCAATCATGCCATTGTCTTACTTAAAATCTGTTTTCTCCCATTGCTTACAGTACCTAATCCTCTGTCTCTTAAAATCTCGCTTACCATAAACCCATCCCATCTTTCTAATTTCATATTAATCACTACCCTATCTTTATCCTACTCTTTAGAAACTTGGATTGCTCATCATCCTCTGTGCTCTTCCAAACCAGGACTTTTGCTAATACCTTTCCTGTTGTCCGAAACATTATCCCCTTCTTCTCACTGATAGTCACGCACCCTTCAAGATCTATGAGTACAACTTTAGAGAAAGCCTTCCTAATCCTACCAGCTGATACTAGGGCACCATGTATAGCACTAATCAAATTTTTATTTTTGTTTTGGCACTAGTTAAAATTTATTTTTGTGATACTTCTGAATTATTTGAGAGTACTAATTTATAAGTTAGTTGATGAAAAAGACTAATTAGTGTTAAGTAAAAATTAAAGAGATGGAATAAAATTAGTATATGAAAATAGCATGGCCAGTCTCTTCTGTACTATGCAGTAATCATCCCTTGCCAGTGGGGGATTTGTTCTGAGGCCCCAGAGCAGATGTCTGAAACCACAGATAGTGCCAAACCCTATATATAGCATGTTTCTTCCTATACATACATACCTATGATAAAACTTAATATGTAAATTAGGCACAGTAAGAGATTAGCAACTATAATAACAATTATAACAATACACTGCAATGAAAGTTATGTGGATGTGGTCTCTCTCTTTCTCAAAATATCTTACTGTACTCACTTATTTTTGAACCACAGTTGACCACGCAGGTAACTGAAGCTGTGGAAAGCAAAACCGTGGATAAAGGGGGACTACTTTACTAAAGGATTGTTTTGCTTCAACTCTCTCAATTTTCTTTCTTCTCTACTCTGACCACAGATATTTGAAATTTAGGAACACCATGATTTTGAAGGCTTACCACCCTTCCTATTCTTATGCTGACAGCATCACATAAGACAGGCTCTTAAGCAAGTTTTACTTCTGAGTCCTGCTATTTGGGCCCTAAATATCAGTACTCCAATACTTCCCCACTATTGATTGCTCAGTTCCTCTGCCATTATAACAGTGCACTGCATCAACTCAATTCAGCCCCATCAGGAGCTCCACAGAAAATATATCTTCATGAATGTTTCATTAAATTGATCTAAGCAAAATTCCAGGGAGACTCAAATTCCCTTCTTGGTTTCTGCACATACGCCAACTTTTGTAAACATAGCTACATATCATCTGTGTCAATAGAGATATCAAATCAATTCTCAAGGTAGATTATTCACTCCATGGATTTCTCAAGATGAATTCACACCTCCCTTTGCCCATTAGCAGGCCAGAATATAGAACATTAACTTTAAGAAAATAAGTATGTGTTTGAGCATGAGTGTGGAAATATAAGTGACTCTTTGTTTAAGCCTACTTTGACCTGCATTCCAAAGTCTCCCATGAAAGTGAACTGCTCCATTTCCCTACAAACGTGGTTATTGGACTCCATGGTTTCAATATTCTATACTTCTCTTCTTCAGTGATGTGTCTACCAAATCATAAAAATTATCAAATAAAAAGAAATCTGAGCCGGGCTCGGTGGCTCAGCCTGTAATCCCACGCCTTTGGGAGGCTGAGGTGAGTGGATTGTCTGAGCCCGCGGGTTCGAGACCCGCCTGGGCAGTGAGACCTCATCTCTACAATAAATCAAAAAATCAGCCGGGCATGGTAGCGCATACCTGTAATTCCGGCTACTTGGAAGGCTGAGGTGGAAGGA